>NC_048305.1:93204191-93230055 GCF_013100865.1 Trachemys scripta elegans | reverse complement strand
GGAGATATTTAAGAGTAGGTTAGATAAATGTCTATCAGGGATGGTCTAGACAGTATTTGGTCCTGCCATGCGGGCAGGGGACTGGACTCGATGACCTCTCGAGGTCCCTTCCAGTCCTATAATCTATGAATCTATGAATCTATGAAGGAGGGGATGGAGTAAGGGACAAGGGGTACAGCAAGGTGACCTTGTGGGTTGATGTGTGTGCACATCTTGGTGGTTCTGCAAATTTGGTACACGGCCCTACATATCATATGGAAGATAAAGACACAAGAGTGGCTGGTCCTGACTCACTGTACAGCAACATCAAAAAGTTTGGCTCAGGTAGAGTGTGCAATTAGATATCTCACTCCTCAGACCAGCTGGGGCTAGGATTCTAATGAGGGAGAATTAAACAATATCGGGTGAGAATTAGGGCCGTGGTGAGGAAAATGGTAGTCACTTATCAGGGGGTAGCCGTGTTAGTCTGTATCTACAAAAACAACAAGGAGTCTGGTGGCACCTTAAAGACTAACAGATTTATTTGGGCATAAGCTTTCGTGAGTAAAAACCTCACTTCTTCAGATGCATAGAGTGAAAGTTACAGATGCAGGCATTATATACTGACACATGGAGAGCAGGGAGTTACTTCACAAGTGGAGAACCAGTGTTGACAGGGCCAATTCAATCAGGGTGGATGTAGTCCACTCCCAATAATAGATGAGGAGGTGTCAATTCCAGGAGAGGAAAAGCTGCTTCTGTAGTGAGCCAGCCACTCCCAGTCCCTATTCAAGACCAGATTAATGGTGTTGAATTTGCAAATGAATTTTAGTTCTGCTGTTTCTCTTTGAAGTCTGTTTCTGAAGTTTTTTTGTTCAATGATAGTGACTTTTAAATCTGTAATAGAATGACCAGGGAGATTGAAGTGTTCACTTACTGGCTTGTGTATGTTACCATTCCTGATGTCTGATTTGTGTCCATTTATTCTTTTGCGGAGGGACTGTCCGGTTTGGCCAATGTACATGGCAGAGGGGCATTGCTGGCACATGATGGCATATATGACATTAGTGGATGTGCAGGTGAATGAGCCCCTGATGGTGTGGCTGATGTGGTTGGGTCCTCTGATGCTGTTGCCAGAGTAGATATGGGGACAGAGTAGGCAACGAGGTTTGCTACAGGGATAGGTTCCTGGGTTGGTGTTTCTGTGGTGTGGTGTGTAGTTGCTGGTGAGTATTTGCTTCAGGTTGGGGGGTTGCCTGTAAGCGAGGACTGGCCTGCCTCCCAAGGTCTGTGAGAGTGAGGGATCATTTTCCAGGATAGGTTGTAGATCGTGGATAATGCGCTGGAGAGGTTTTAGCTGGGGGCTGTATGTGATGGCCAGTGGTGTTCTGTTATTGTCCTTGTTGGGCCTGTCCTGTAGTAGGTGATTTCTGGGTACCCGTCTTGCTCTGTCAATCTGTTTCCTCACTTCCCCAGGTGGGTATTGTAGTTTTACGAATGCTTGATAAAGATCTTGTAGGTGTTTGTCTCTGTCTGAGGGGTTGGAGCAAATTCGGTTGTATCTTAGGGCTTGGCTGTAGACAATGGATCGTGTGATGTGTCTTGGATGGAAGCTGGAGGAATGTAGGTACGTATAGCGGTCAGTAGGTTTCCGGTATAGGGTGGTGTTTATGTGACCATCACTTATTTGTACTGTAGTGTCCAGGAAGTGGATCTCTTGTGTGGACTGGTCCAGGCTGAGGTTGATGGTGGAGTGGAAATTGTTGAAGTCCAGGTGGAATTCTTCAAGGGCCTCCTTTCCGTGGGTCCATATGATGAAGATGTCATCAATGTAGCGCAAGTAGAGGAGGGGCACTAGGGGACGAGAGCTGAGGAAGCGTTGTTCTAAGTCAGCCATAAAAATGTTGGCATACTGTGGGGCCATGCGGGTACCCATATCAGTGCCACTGACTTGAAGGTATAAGTTATCCCCAAATCTGAAGTGGTTGTGGGTGAGGACAAAGTCACAAAGCTCAGCCACCAGGCTTGCTGTGGCCTCATCAAGGATACTGTTCCTGACAGCTTGTAGTCCATCCTCATGTGGAATATTGGTATAAAGTGCTTCTACATCCATGGTGGCCAGGATGGTGTTTTCAGGAAGAACATCAATGCATTGTAGTTTCCTCAGGAAGTCGGTGGTGTCTCGAAGATAGCTGGGAGTGCTGGTAGCATAGGGTCTGAGGAGAAAGTCCAAATAGCCAGATAATCAGATAATGGTAGTCACTGTCCATGTTAAAAACAAAACAAAAAAACCACACCACACACAGAACAAAACTGGGACCTCTCTAAAGGAACCTATAGCACTCTAGTGATCAGAACTTCTTGGAACTTTAACATTTTGAGTTCAAGTTAAAGCAAAGATTTGTATTGTATCCAGCCACGCTTGCCCCTGTTCCATAGTTACCCACAGAGATGCCACCTATCAGTATGTACAAGATTCTGAGAAAAAGTGACATTTCCATATTATGGATGCCATTCAATTTTTAACACTTATCATGCTTTCCAAGTTTATATCAGCTTTCATTACATCACATGGTGTTAGTTACCTGCTGCAGTGAGATAATATAACACACGTCACACTGGAGGCATGTTGATCTCTTTCTTGTTTAAGAAGTAAATCCCAGTGTGTTATTAGCCTAGCATGGCAGGTGTTTAGCCCACATACCTGCTAACAGAAACAGTGAGTGAGTATTCCACTAGCAGTGCTAACTTCCCCCCCACACCAGTATGATAAAAATAAGGGTCAAAGAAATTACATCATTGTGGCATGAAAGAAAGCAGCATTCCTTTCGCTAGGCTGATCAAATTAATTATGCTAAACAGCTGAAAACAGAGAGAAATGAAACAGAATTAGCCCTTCAAATGGTGCTTGAGGCAGAGCCAGAAATGAGACCACTTCGGAGTGGTCCAGTGATATTTACAAATCAGAATCTCATGCCGGTCCCTCTGGCTCTGACTGACACCAGTTTCAGTTATCATTATGGATTTCTGTAGCAGAATCGCAGCATACAGGAGTGCAGGGTGCAAGCTCTGAAGTTCTGAGCTGCTGTTATCGCTAGAGATGCGATTTTCTTTAAAGAACTTTCAGCAATTATTAATGCTGATTTTTGATTCAGAAGTTATATGTCATTTGTAATGTCATTTACATAATGTGATTTTCGTACAAGGATAATTCATTCTGAGAGTTCTTGGATCTGCATCCAATAGACACACACATCAGGACAAATTCTACATCATTTACACCTGTGCAACCCAAATGAAGTTACTCAGCTGAAGAATTATAACTGAGCAAAGAATTTGAACCAACGTGTATTATTGTTTGGGTATTATTTATTTTTAAATACACCGCTACCTCGATATAACGTGACCTGATATAACATGAATTCGGATATAACACGGTAAAGCAGTGCTCCGGGGGGGCGGGGCTGTGCACTCCAGTGGATCAAAACAAGTTCAATATAAAGCGGTTTCACCTATAATGCGGTAAGATTTTTTGGCTCCCAAGGACAGCGTTATATCGAGGTAGAGGTGTACTTTAGCCTCCAAGAGCAAAGCAAACCACAAAAATACTCTTTAAAAAAAAAAAAACTAAAACTGCAGCCCCATCTACTCCTGATGTGGTTTGTGGGCAAACCAATGACCTCTCATGATCAACACTTCCAAAGGCCATTGATAATCCTAACAATATCAGCATAGACACCCAGGATGTAATCCTGGCCCAACTGAAGTCAATGACAAACCACTCGTTGACTTAAATGGGACCAGGATTTTACCCTGAACTTCATCCATTACCAAGAGGGAGATCATATGCCACCAGATGTCATCTCTTGGCTGTACCCAGATTTGTACCAAGGTTGATAAGGCTCCAGGAGATCTGAGGCATCCAGGTGCTACGACAGCTATCTCGCCGCATCCTTTTAAGTCATCTTAACCAGAAATGGTAGATGAGACACTGTATGGTAGACAAACAGATTGCCAGCATTAAATTATATTGTTCAATAATGCCATGCCTTCACAGAAGCCAGTCCTCTGCCTTTCCTTTAGAATGTGTAGACAATCTGCATTGGCAATGGACTAACTTCTTTCCCATCAGCTTTCATCAATCAAGGAATGCATGAGTCAAAAGTACAGGCTGTGGCATGAAGTATTCTCAGTACCTCCAATACCACTGTGAACATCACTGGTCCATGCTCAACCCGAAAAGACTTAACATGGGAAATGAATTGAATGAGGTTAAAATCAATTTGCCATACAAATGTTTCAAGCGAATGAGGGATCAGAACAACATCAAGGGTTTATAAAGCACCTTTTTATCCCAAATCTCAAAATGCTTTACAAAGGTCAATAGAGTATTATCCAGGTGCCCTCCTTCACAAAAGATGCCTGTTCTTTAACCACTATACAACATTGGCCCACTATCTAAATAAGGGAAGTGAAAGGTTACAGAGCCCCAAAAGCTATTTCAACATAAGGGAATTGACACTTCGCTGAAGAAGATCATGGAGCAACTCTTGAAGTGGTGTTGGAATGGTTTGTCAGCTAATATAGACAGGACAAAACTGTTCTTAGCACCATTATTCTTGAGAAATGATGGAATGCTTAAATGATAGAGCTACTTTGCCTACAGGACTAATAGAATTACTGATTACATGAACTTTGGGGGGATAATTGGTATTGATTCTCACAAAAGATGTATCTACAAAACACTAAAATATTCCACAGTGAGCTGCTTGAATGGATAAAGAATAGTTCTGGATATGAAAAACAGGGCATGCATATGAAAGAAAACAGCTTCAGATAGGGAGGAATGTCGTGGCCCTCAGCATTATCAAATCTTTTATATGAGAAGAATCTTATGGCAATGTGATAACATTTGCTTATGACACGAAGAAGTCAGTGCAATTCAGAATGGCTTGAAATAGCTTAAGAGCATGATTTACTTATTCAAGTCAATATAAAGAAAAGTAAACTAATAAGACTGAGGTGGGGAATTAAACAATAAAAAAAAATAGACCATTAATTCTCATATACTATAACAATGAACTGGAGAACAGCACGGTTGTAATTGAAAAAAGCCCTTTGAGGTCTTGAGCATAATGCCTAACAGCACTAATAAGGGATCATAGTTCAGGATAGGTTGTAGATCCTTGATGATGCACTGGAGAGGATTTAGTTGGGTAGGTGACGGCTAGTGGCGTTCTGTTACTTTCTTTGTTGGGCCTGTCCTGTAGTAGGTGACTTCTGGGTACCCCTTCTGGCTCTGTCAATCTGTCAAGGATCTACAACCTATCCTGAAGGACAATCCCTCACTCTCACAGACCTTGGGAGACAGGCCACTCCTCGCTTACAGACAGCCCCCCAACCTGAAGCAAATACTCACCAGCAACTACACACCACACAACAAAAACACTAAACACAGGAACCAATCCCTGCAACAAACCCCATTGCCAACTCTGTCCACATATCTATTCGAGGGACACCATCATAAGATCTAACCACATCAGCCACACCATTCACCTGCACATCTACCAGTGTATATATGCCATCATGTGCCAGCAATGCCCCCCTGCCATGTACATTGGCCAAACCGGACAGTCTCTATGCAAAAGAATAAATGGACACAAATCAGACATCAAGAATTGTAACATTCAAAAACCAGTAGGAGAGCACTTCAATCTCCCAGTCTCCCTCAAAAACAGACTTAAAAGTGGCAATTCTTCAACAACAAAAACTTCAAAAACAGACTTCAACAAGAAACTGCAGAACTGGAATTAATTTGCAAACTAGACAACACCAAATTAGACCTGAATAAAGACTGGGAGTGGATGGGTCACTACAAAAAGTAATTTTCCCTCTGCTGATAATCACACCTTCTTGTTAACTGTTGGAAATGGCCGACGTTCACCTTGATTGCATTGGCCTCATTAGCACTACAAAAGTAATTTTCCCTCTTATGATATTCACCCCTTCTTGTCAACTGTTGAGAATAGGCCACTTACACCTTAACTATATAATAATAATATAATATATAGAGAAATCCTATCTCCTAGAGTTGGAAGGGACCCTGAAGGGTCATCAAGTCCAGCCCCCTGCCTTCACTAGCAGGACCAAGTACTGATTTTGCCCCAGATCCCTAAGTGGCCCCCTCAAGGATTGAAAACCCCCCCCTTTAGTAAGGCATCTTTTCATGTGCTGTGTGTGTATTATATATATATACACATATACTGCTTACTGTATTTTTCACTCCATGCATCTGATGAAGTGGGTTTTAGCCGATGAAAGCTTATGCCCAAATAAATTTGTTAGTCTCTAAGGTGCCACAAGGACTCGTTGTTTTTGCTAATACAGACTAACATGGCTACCCCCCTGAAACCTTTGAAGAAAAGGTAGCTAGAGCACTGTTGGATTCTTCAGTTATTTGCAACTTCCTCCCCCATGTAAATAAATCTGTTACACTCTTCTTACAAGATTTGTCCCTGCCATGTTATCTATTTTAATGCCTTATTAACTAGTCCAGACATCTCATCTGCTTTTATTGTAGCCATATGTGCTTCAGCTCATGTCGCTGCGACTGCAGAAGCCACAAAAGATTGTGTGTTTTCACCACACAATATGGAACTTTGACTCCTAACTCTCACTCACCATCTAAGCTCTAAATTTTTGCACAGCTCTATTAATAAACTGCTCAGGTTTTTTTAGTTGAACTTATCCTCTCCTTATCCCCGTTCACAGGCACTTTTTGAGTTCACCTCTTTGCTCAGACAATGTCCAAAAATGTTACCTTCCTCTCCACTCCAGAGTTCGTTACCAACCATGTGACTGCTATTAGCATGGATCTCCAAGGGACTGACATTATCCCACATGGCCTGTGCCTTTTCCAATGGCCTTGGGAGAATTATAATCCCCTCCTGAATGTATAGTTCATCTTGTTCATGAACCTGTTTTCTTAAAGTCTGTACATTCATTAAGCTTATTATCTTTAATTTGGGGGAAATCAGGTTTAGAGGACTCTGGGTGCATTAGCAAAATAAACTTAGAACCACGGGGCTAGATTTGTGTCAACTTACATGGTGATTCAGTTGCTGCTACAGTTATAGCTAAATTCCAGATGAGGCACAAGAGAGTTAAGGATGAACAAAGCAGTTTGGCTAGAATAAGAACTGACCTGAAGCTTCACCCAACAGGGAAACAGAACCAGACAAACTTTTCTGAGGGCCACAAATGTCTGGTTAATCTTTATTTTCTCATTAGTTTTAATTGCCACTGTACTGCCAGGTTTCAGCCAGGCCTGAACAAGAGGCAGGGGGAGAGGGGAAGCGATGAGACAGGCTGTTTTTAAGGGTGCTTCTTTCCATCCAGAGTTCCCACCAGGAAAGCCATTTATCATATTTCCAGCCCAGTTTTATACGAGAAAAGTTTGGACAAGCATCCAGTTTTTGGGTATTTAGCCCAACTAAACCTCTGAGCCACTTCAGTCTTGACCATCGGGAGAGAAAATAAATTGCAAGAGAAAGATGTCTTTTGCATAGACACCTGCCAGCTAGTGGGCATAGATCCCTATTATATGTCATTATATTAGGGCACTGTTTCAGCATTCGTTTCCAAGTATTTCTAGAGCTCTTATCACCTTTGTACTGACTAAAAAGCGAAACACCACCACCTACTGAGTCAGCAACTCTTCCTGCAGTGCCTAGGTTGTCCTTGGTCTCCCATCCAAGCAGAGCAAAAATCACTTAAATGGCCAGATCCTTAGCCGGTATAAATTCACATGGCTCTTTGAAGCCAGTGGAGCTGTGCCGATTTACAACAGCTGAGATTTTGATCCATCATTGAACTCCTGAGTGATCTATGTTTTGCCTCCTAATCCAAATCCATACACTAGATCATCCTTGTCGTGCAGTTGTATTAGCCTTTTCCAACCTTAACTTCTACAGTGGATGTGTGTTGCATATATGTGGGGCATGGTATATTTTCATCAATGGAAAGCAGCACATCATTTACTTATGTGGGTGGAAGTGGTTTTTAATCAAGTTCACTCTTGCATGCTCAATTATGGCTCTTTTTTCAACTCAGACTATTTTGCATAAGATTTGGATTGTCTATCTATTGTCCACCCCCTGTAAAAGGAAGCAGAAGTGTTAGAGCACATTCAAGGTACACCTCTACCCCGATACAACGCGACCTGATATAACACAAATTCGGACATAACGCGGTAAAGCAGCATTTCGGGTGGGCGGGGCTGCGCGCTCCGATGGATCAAAGCAAGTTCAATATAATGCGGTTTCACCTATAACGCGGTAAGATTATTTGGCTCCCGAGGACAGCGTTATATTGGGGTAGAGGTGTATTCACATCTAAGAAGAGTCAATACCATCACCCATAGTCCTACATTTTGATAAGCACCAGCTTGTGTCACTAATGCTGCTAACTATATACTACCTTATTTTCTGACTCTGACTGGTTGCACTATTGCATCCAATAATTCTCCTTATTTTTATTCATACTTCAGCAAAAGAGTCCAAAGCTCCACTGGCTGTGTGAGAATATGCATGCACCATGCTTCTTAAAACTTGACAGTAAAAAAGAAACTGTAGGAAATAAAATTGTTTTATCTGGACAAGTGGTTACATAAACCATACTTCCTTGTAGCACTGGCAAGTGTGTAGCACTATAGTATTCATGTATGTTCTTGGAGTAATTTTGCAATGTACTTTGGGCAGCAAAGTTAAAGCTCTCTGCTGCCAATATTCTATTGCTAGTGTCAAACAGTATTTAGGCTCTTGTCTGATTTCAATGCCAGCAAACTGAGTTTCCGCCGCTACTAAAGTAACAATACATCAGTAAGACCATTAACCTTTGCTAGCACGTACTCAGCTCTGAAGTGGATATTATTTATCAAGCAATGCATAGTGCAAATACTTTTAGCAGATTTGATCACCTCTATTTTCCTTCTTTTGCTGAATATATTGAATGTAATGTCTCTACTCTTCTGCATAAATAGGGATGGGTACCGATAATACTTAATACTAGATATGTCACAGAGGGCAAAATGGCCCTACTTCAAATCTAGAAAAAATAAAAATAAAATATTAGTAGATATTCTAATTCTCCCTTCACTGAGCTACAAACCAAATGATTTTTACTATAGCTGGTCAAAAAATTTCTGTTGCAACAGTTTTTCAATGGAAAATGACTTTTACAACAAAATGAAGATTTGAGAAAAATTCCCTGCATGTCAAAAACATTCCAGTTTTGGGTGGGGGGAAACCCTTGAAAAACTTGAAAACTGAAAACATTTTGCTTTTCAATTAAAACAAAACCACAAATTTTGATAAAAAAACAAAAACAAAAAATATTTTAACTAAAAAAATTTCAGGGAGGTAGAAAGGGTTGCGGGGCAGAATGACTTCCCAACCAACTTGATATTTTACCCAAAACCCCAGCAACTCCACCCTACTTCTCAACACAGCTCTTTGGTGAAGCATCATATTATTGTTTTCTTCAAATTTTACAACTCTTCTTTTACTATCGACTGTCCTTGATTTTTTTGTAATCATGTTTATTCACCTACTTGCTAGAATATATATAAAAAAATCATTAATTCACAATGGGTCTCCCAGACATCAATGTGAATTAGCAAGGGATTACTGTACTGATAGTGAGGACAGGGCTGGCACTCAGAGCTTAGTGGAGCTATACTTATTTACACAGCTGAGGTTCCTTTCTCTGCCTCTCAAAGAATACAGTATAGATTAAATCCTGGGTGGCAGTTCAGGGGCAGGAGGCTGTACAAAGTTATATCTATATAATTTATATATAAATACAGCCATCAAAATAATTTTACTCACATAGAGGCACCCAGCAGCAATGTCCTCTTTCCCTGCTTCTATCTCTTTTATTCTTGGGACCACTAGCTATGGCAGTCAGAGTAGCTGATAACACCAAAGGAATCACAGTGCCTGGATGGACAGTCCTAAGCATAGGTTAAGTTTCCATGTGGCAGGCAGGGCCCTGTGCCTCACAGTTCCCTCTTCTGTCAGAGCCCCTTCACAGCACACACAATCTCCTCCTCCAATGTCCTGTTTGACCATCTACACCCTGAAAGATTAACTGTGGGACTCTAAACATCCCTGCCTCTCTTTCTACTTGAAGAAAGCCTTCTGACTTCCTACACACCAGTAATGGCAAGTGCCCTGACACAGACTCCTAATGGCATCCCAACATCCCTAACCTTCCAGATGCACTGGGCCTGATTCTGATCTCACTTATACCAGAGCAAAATCAAGATGAAGTCCATTCAAGTCAAGCAGCCTGGTTCAAAATATGGAAGTATAACTTTAAGCAGCATACACACGGAACAAAATGTATTAAAGCCATCAATATTTATAGAACAGGTAGAATTCATACTATGCTTGTTATTTGTCAAAATAATCTTGATTTCAACTTGATATCCCAAACAATGAGGACTAAAGCTGGGACCAGCTCCTCCTTAAATCGGGTTAAAAGACAACATATTACCGTGCCAACAAAAGTAAAGTTATCACATAAATGAATCCTAAGGGATATCCCTATGTATCGAATCTCTGTCAATTCTAGGCATATACTGAAAATCTCCAACACTACACACATCATTGAGTAGCCCAGGGGCATAACTTTGTCAAAGTAATTTTGTCCTTCAGAGCAGAGTACTAATTGTTCAGAAGTCTTCTGGGTGAATTACGCTAAAAGTAAATTAATTAGTGACTCAATCTCCAATTTTCCAAACAAAACATCAGATTAGAACAGTGGGCCACAGATAGACCACTCTGACATAGGGTATGTTATCTTACATAAGGGACAAGCTAAAAGATTCCTCTTATACAGACTCTTCTGGATTCATTTTGGAAAGTGTTGGGATTTACATATTTAGGGTCTGATCTTGTGTCAGTTGAAGTCAGTGGGAACGCTACTATTATAGATTCATAGATTCTACGTCTGGAAGCGACCTCGAGAGGTCATCGAGTCCAGTCCCCTGCCCACATGGCAGGACCAAATACTGTCTAGACCATCCCTGATAGACATTTATCTAACCTACTCTTAAATATCTCCAGAGATGGAGATTCCACAACCTCCGTAGGCAATTTATTCCAGTGTTTAACCACCCTGACAGTTAGGAACTTTTTCCTAATGTCCAACCTAGACCTCCCTTGCTGCAGTTTAAGCCCATTGCTTCTTGTTCTATCCTTAGAGGCAAAGGTGAACAAGTTTTCTCCCTCTTCCTTATGACACCCTTTTAGATACCTGAAAACTGCTATCGTGCCCCCTCTCAGTCTTCTCTTTTCCAAACTAGACAAACCCAATTCTTTCAGCCTTCCTTCATAGGTCATGTTCTCAAGACCTTTAATCATTCTTGTTGCTCTTCTCTGGAAGTGGAAGGAAGTTCATGCCCTTATTGGGAAAGAATTTGCTACTGGGGCTATTTAATGCTTCTAGAACAAAGCCTGAAACCTGCAGAACTCACTTAGCTTCTGATTTTGTTACAAACCTGAAACTCTGAGCATATTTGCCAACCAGGGCAAGCATTTTGATTTGAGCTTAGGCCAAATTTTCAAAAAACCTCAGCCGCCTCAAGGTTTCATATGGTTGCAGTTTCAGCCTGGATGAGTTTCACTTTGAGGTTTTAGTTTAATTCAAAGCAAAACAACTCAAAGAAAAAACTTAATTGGGGTGAACTCACACAAACTAGGGCAAATGAAAAAAGACTATGCTAACCCGGGAGACCTAAAACATGATTCCCCCTATGCATTAGCCTTGTCTAGATTGGCTAAAGAGGTTGTGGTTGACATCTTGTTCGCTAATATACCATGATTTTGATCCTAGTCTAGTCACAGGTTAACACATGCTGATTGTGCTTAGGCTCCCCCAGCTAGGCTTAATGACAACCAGCTAATATATATTAAATGGAGATCACCTCAATCTACACTGGGGCAAAATCATGGTGGAAATTATATCAGCTAAAACAATGCCAACCACTGGTGGATCCTGAGACGCTATGGAATTCCAGCAAAGATTGTTAATTTGATAAAAGCTTTGTATGACTAGACTATGCATGCTCTGCTGTATTTTTAAGTGAGACATACCAGATAGACAATACTTTTTCCCGAAAATGGACCAGCTAACACAGACATTTTAATGCAAATATCTGCTTAATGTGTGTTTTGTTGATTGTTTAATCCCATCGTTAAACACTATTTTAAATGCAAAGAGAAAAGCAATCATTCCAGACTCATTTTCCAGCTGAAGCCTCCTTCCCACATCACCAAAGAGAAGGGGAAGTTTCCTGTTGATTTTAACGAGAGCAGGTTAGAGCTTGTAAACCTTTTTGCCTGTAAGCCTGCACCCTCTTCTTGGAATATTACATTAGGGCAATCAGAGCAGTAACTTTTATTACATGTTCTAAAGGCAGTCAAGGAGGGGAAAGAAATCTTCATTGTTTGATATTCCAGCTCATAGTTCTGGGAACAAAGATGTACGAACGCTAGAATTATACAGAGCGGACAGGGGAATGCGCACAGGGGGCCTGATTCTGCAACATGCTGAGCATTTCTTGCAAGGTGGTGAGTGCCTTCAACTCCATTGGCTTCAGTTGGAGTGAACGGTTCTAAGCAACCCTTCACATTCAACCCTCATCAAAAAAAATTTCAAGGAAGACTAAGTATAATTTAATCTATTACATGATTGTGCAAAAATTACTTAACCACATCAAAGCAGCAGTGGCATCATATTCTGGGAACAGACGATGTAAAATAGTTCTCAAATACAAAATGCAATCTTACAGGTGATTTAGTCAGGGGAATGCATCACAGAATATATGTTTCCTTTATGCCTCTAAGATCAAAACAATGGAACCACTATCAGAGACAGAAATGTTAGAACCATTTTCTTTATTAGCTCTGGTCATTAAAGGGACATTAAGCCATCAAGCAATTTTTACTCTCTCTCTCTTTTTTTTAAATCAAAGTTCTTCTGAAAAGAATCCTTACTAAAAATAGAGGGAGGCATTTTCAAAGGGTCAGGAGAAATATTTTTAAAGAATAAATTGCATAGGTGTCTTTCATGCCAATTGTATTATTTTCTTTTGAATAAAAAAAAGTTCCAACCCAAACTTTTCCCATTTCCTCTTCTCAACCTTGAATATTTTTATGATACTCAATAGAGAAGTAATAATGTGCCCATCTCCACTCAGAGTAATATACTCTCTAGCACTGTTTTAATTTTATTTAGTGATTCAAATGTACAAAGGTTCAGTTGGTTGGTTCAGATAGACCCAAATGAGTTTGAATACCTACCCGTATTGTTACCCCTTTTCAACTGAACTGGCTAGTCAAAGTTCAGGACCTTGTACGTAGGTTGTTCCAGTTGGAAGTAGAAACTGATGATAGAATCTGGTATTTTCTTGGATGCGATCTTGTTCATTTACAAGGAATGTACAAAGTCATGCTTCTCTGCAGGCAGAAGAAACCAAAAACAAAAGGAATAGTTTCATAGCTTTCAGCCCCACATTTCTTTCAGCCAGTACCCCAATCCAGAACTTAACCTCTCTCTCTCTCTAGTCTTCTCCCAAGGCAACACCATTCTTATCGGCAGCACCTTAGCTTTTCCGCTTTGCCTCTCAGTTTCTCATCTGTCCCCCCATTCCCCAGCTAGTCTTTGCCATGCCCACAGACACATAGCTCCACCTTGTCAGAACAATATGTAGAAACCTCAACCCACATGGTGTTTCTTTTTGGACATCAGGCCTTGTTTTAGGCATGGCTCCTTAACTATCTCTTACAACTATCTTAAATGAACACTGCATTCACACTCATCAGTTTCAATGAGATCTTAACTCAACCCATAACAAGGTTTAACCAGCTCGTAACAGTTCCGTATTCAATTATCCAATCCAATTAAGGCTGGAAAAATTGACTGAAAAACTCTCAAGACCACGCTTTCTTGAGTGATTTTTGGTAATACCATTTCAGAAAGGCTCCACATATTATGAAAACAACTTTTCATAATACAATTGTCTTTTTGTTCTGTGTAGGCTGTATGAACCTGATTCTGTGATATGGGAAGGAATGCTCCGTGCAAATCCAGGGAATAGAGATTTAAGTCACATCCTTAATTACTATCTGCTCTCCCTTGATTCTGGGGCCATTTTAACTTTGTGTTCACTGTCAAGAGCACCAATGGAATATTCTGGCAGCTGGGGAAAGCAGCATTGCCTTTTTCCCAGCCATACCCTCTGGATGGGCATCTGGGAGAGAGATGGTATGATACTCCCCATTGCCTGTGTCTGATCATCCATTCAGACAAATTCACTCAGTTACTTAATTATCAGATCCATCTCAGATGCCAGAAATACCCCATAAACCATTAATCATTAAGGGTCCATTGCACTGTTATTCATGTTATATAAGCTGAAGGACCTGGAACTGCCTTTGAAGCTTCACTTAGAGGCTTTCTGAGATGAAACTGAAGAGGTTGGTTTTAAGTGGCTGAAACGGGGGGTTGTAGTATATAGGAATAGGGTAGTACCCCTTTTAAATAGATAGTGACTGCCTCTATTCTATTCCTATACAGTACCGTAGTCATGGATGGAAAAGGCTGAGTAACCCGGCCATATTTTTCTACATCTGTGCAGTATATATTTGTTGGGAGAGGAGATAAGCATGAACTAAAAAGCTGGAGTTAGGCCCACACCCATCTCTGTTTAAAAGAGGAACTTTTGTTCTCTTTGGAACTCTTGTTCTATGGTGTCCCTGGTACCCATTTTAGGCAGCAGATGCTGAATGCTTCCATGTCCTGCTACTACCGAAATGAATAACAAAGCTCCTATAGACTTCCATGGGAGTTGAAAGCACGCAGCAGATTGCAGAATTGGGCCCTTAAAGCTTTCAGATGGGTAGTGTTTGCTTTGCTGGGACAGGAGGTTACAGGCTTTTGTTAAGAACCTTCTCATTCCTTGATTCCATCTGGGTGCTGCAAAACCACTTCATTTAGTAGAGTAAAAATATAAGATCCTATGGTGACATACTGCTTTTGATTAACAACTGACATGGAGTTTGCTTCTTCCAAGAATTAAGTGTAATAGAGTAATAATTCTCTACTCAGATGAATAGGGTTTTTTGTTTTTATTCAAACTAATTAAATAAATGTGTTCCTCAGCAAAGCCCTGAAATTCTGGAGTGAAATTCTGTATCCGAGTTAATATAAACCCCTGAAAATAAGAGCTCATGACAGAAGTGCTGACACAGTCTTAGCGATGGCAGCAGAACTATTTGTGCTGCTGCAATAAAGATTTGATTGTACTTCAGCCAAGAACACCTTGACAATCTTGTTTGGGCTTTGTGATTAGTTTTTAGCACTAGTATGCCATAGCTCAGTAGAACTAAGACAGTGGGTTTAGCAGAGGTTTTGTGATTACACTGCATGAAGTAATGCTTCTGAAGCAGAATCAGTTTGGGTGAAAATAACAAATGAATTGCCAATGCATCTCAGTGGGCAAAGTCAGGACATTGTTGCTCAAATTGTTCTTATTTAAAAGCCCAGAAATCCTTCTTTCGCCCTCCATCTTTGTTAACGTAACTGGAGGAAATCAATGATGGTTGCCAGCACTACAGAAGCCAATGCCAACAATTTAAAATACAGTATAGCTGAACAGAAGATTAACTCATAATAACCCACATAAGAGAATAATCAGGTGGGAGACTGTTAACGTTTTACAACTCTATTTCTGACTATATAAAATTAACAAAGCACTTCTCAGAAAAATAGTAATAGAAGTTCATGAAATATAAAAGTTAGGGGGCAAATTCTGCTAACAGTCATACCAGTGTAAATCCAGATTATCTGCTTTGAAGTCAAGTATTTATACTGGTGCAAATGAGAGCAAATTCTGTATATAGAGCTAAAGTCTTCCCTTGGGAACACAAGTCTGATTCCATGGGCAGAATTGGGCCTGAAAAGTACAAAATAGGATTGCCATTAAGATATCCATGGTATACCTGACTAATTATCAGAGCCCAAATATGAACCACAATATGGGCTAAAGATACAACATGCAAAGAGAAAAATGTGCACAGAAAGACTAGAAAAGGATAGTCTTAACAATGCTGATAAATAACTTTTTCTATAACCTCACCCTCAAATGGCTGTAGCATGTAACAGAGGCCAGTCAGGGTGGAAAGTCCCCCCTAGAAAATAGTGCTTTTCAAAGGTGCCTTTTTTTTTCTTTCAAAGGGGCTGTCCAGTCCAACAAAAAATAGCATTCTACTCACACAAGTGCAGGCTGAGAACTTGCTGCTGGATTGAAGTACAGCACAACAAACTCTGTGTAGGGGGAACTCCCACTGACAAATAGAAAGTGGGGGAGCATGGCTCCATCCCCTAATATTCTGGAATCCCAATTAAGCCCAAGATGATCACTTTACTACACCATTCATAGGCTCAAGTATTACTACCAGAAATACAGTAGGGGCACTCAACCTCAGTTTTGCTCTGGGATTTAAGGAGGCCGGAACTGCTTGTCCTGGAAATCAATCTTAAAGATCCCTGACTCCCTTTCCTCCACCCCACTCACGAGCTTGACATGTTTTCTATCTCTCCCCCCCCCCCGCCCCCGTTTATCCCTTAAAAACAACTGGCTCTCTTAGCCTGCTGTGGGGACAAGGAGATACCAATGCTGTCTAATAATGAAGGGAGGGGAAAGCAGAAGAAATTAGCAAGACAAGATCATGAAACTGTAGCTGCTAGTGACGTTTCCCAAGCGAGTCAACAGGAGTCAGCCACACTTCATTTCGGCCACTAGTTGGCGCTGTGTGCGCCTGTAAATCACAAGCAGGCCAAGAGCCCCAGGTGATTCAAAATGAAGGCTTCCTAGGGCAAGCACCCTCGATTGCTGGCTCTCTAGAGGATCCAGGCTATGGGGGATGATTTCCTCTTTAGGGAAATTCTTCTCTGGGTAAGACAGTGCACTGCAAGTCCAGAGTTAACCCTTGCAGTGGCTCCCCCCCCCCCACTCCAGTACTTCTCTCAGTGGCAGAGAGCTTTGGCACACCCAATACTGTATAGTAATAACTGAGGACTAGATTATGCTTAATTCAACTCAGAGTACAATAAGGGAGTGTGCCCACAGCTATTGGCCTTCAGGGCTTGCAGCATATGCCTGCCACTGTGCCAGGGAGCAGGGCCTCTCTGGAGGTGCAGGGAGAGAGCAGTCTCGGAGCTTCACTGAGTTCAAGGTCTGCAAAGGCTGCCCCTTCCTCAGGACACATAAGGTGTGGAAGTTTGTTGAGAAGGCCAATATGTCTGTTGCTTCAAGGACAGAAGTTGGGTGTGCAATGCTGATGTGAAATTAGCTGCTAATATCTGTGTTGTAGCCAGAAGTACTGGGAATGTGAAATACATTTTTTCTTTTTGAAAATGCATTTGAAAGAAAGAGTTGCGAATTTAAAAATGAGGGTGAATACCGTGATTCTTCAAATAAATCACCATGGCTGATTTGTGTGGTTTGGACCTTTGGACTGCTGGTCATTAACATGTTTGAATCCCTGATGGGAAACCTCTATAGACTGTGAGCAGTGACTCTGGGGGAGGGAGAGAGAGATGGACTTTGAAGCCCGTCTGGAAGAGGCTTCTAAAACGGGGGGTGGGCAAACTTTTAGGGGTTCCAAAACTTAAGGGCCATATCGGGGTTCTGAAACTATATGGAGAGCCAGGTAAGGGAGGCTGTGCGTCCCCAAACAGCCTGGCCCCCGCCCCCTATCCGCCCTCTCCCCTGACTGCCCCCCTCAGAACTCCTGGCCCATCCAACCCCCCTCCTCCTTGTCCCCTGACCGCCCCCTCCCAGGACCGCCCACCCCTAACTGTTACCTGGGACTCCACCCCTTATCCAACGCCCCCTGCTCCCTATGCCTTGACTGCTCTGTCCCCTATCCACACCCCCACCCCCTGACAGGCCCCCTGGGACGCCCACGCCTATCCAACTGCTCCCTGTCCCTTGACTGCCCCCCGGGGCCTCCCTGCCCCTTATCCAACTCCCCCGCTCTCCGCCCCCTTACCATGCCGCTCAGAGCACCAGGACTGGCAGCCGCGCCGCCCAGCTGGAGCCAGCCGCGCAGTCTAGAGCACTAGGGTAGGCCAGCAGCTCTCACAGCCGTGCTGCCTGGCAGGAGCTTTCGGGGGGGGAGGAAAGCAGGGGAGGGGCGGGGAGCTAGCTTCCCCGGCTGGGAGCTCCAGGGCTGGGCAGGATGGTCCTGCTGGCCAGATGTGGCCCATGGGCCGTAGTTTGCCCACCTCTATTCTAAAAGATGGAGCTGATTGTGCTCCTGCAACAACCCTGCTATGTAGGGACTAACAACTGAATTGTGCCTTTCTTAGAGGGGTTGTCACTAATGTCCTCCTAAAGCAGTGAAGAATTGTGTTGCTCCTGGTTCAGGGTTGTGGCTTTTAAGCCAGAATCTGGCCTGTATAATTACATAGAAAATAATAAGATTTCTATGTATTTTTGGACAATCCAATGCGATTTCACAGAATTAAATCCATACCAGAGAATTCTGAAGGCGGGTTAAAACCCCCTATATTAAGAATATCAGTCTCTATTAAATTCTATTGCTCTCTTCAAAATAATTTCTATAGAACCTGTTGTTTTCTTTCTTTTGTACAGGACTTTTCTATAAAGAATTACTGATTGGGGAAGACGTTTGGTTCCATGGACTTCAGTGGTGAGTTTGGACATACTTTTTGTTCTGGAAATATTTCTTCTTTTCTGTGTATCCAAAATATCTACTGCTGGAAATCTGAGTAGGTTATTTTGGTTGATTCAAACACTATCCTATCTGTGCATTTGATTTATAGTTCAGAATATCACAGAAGCACAGCCCATTATGGGCTCTGAATATGTCAACAATATGCAACATTTTCATGTATTCATGTCCGTTTTGCATATGTGTAAATTTTTAGGGCACTCTATTCTGTGCACCATGTGGTTTGAGAGAATAATAGACACAATTGAGAGAATGCAGAGGACCCAAGACCATGTCTGCTAGAGAGCATATGGTGTTTCTGGTCTTTGGCATATGTAATTGTGTCCATAAGAATTGTGCTAGAAAATGTAGCAAGTCAATCTGCATATGGTGATGCTGATGAATCTTTCTAATCTATGATTAGAGATCATATCCTTGGCTACAGGAAAGAATATTAAACTGGCTTGTAGAGGAAGAAATGGGAGAACCTTTGTTTCTGACAGGCCTTAAGTCTGGATACAGCTTAGTATTACCTAAATTCAATAAATGACTGCAGTTAAAGTACATATTGACCAAAATTTTCAATCTTAGAAAGTCAGTGAGAGACACAGGCATGACCCTTGGCATTGAAACTTGCAAATGTGTGACTTAGGATAAAAATTGGAGCATCCATATTTTGTTGCACATCACTTTATAATTGACAGATTATAAAGCTGTTAACTGTAGAACCTCTTTTTAAGAATATTCTTTCACTGTGGGAAATAAATAAACCTGTTGTCAATTTATGACAGCTCAACTGTGTGTTTGGGGGTGCATGGCGGCTGTTACAGATTGTAGAACAGGTTTATTTGGATCTCATGGTGGGAGATGATCCTTAAAAAACAGGCTTTATCATTGGAAAAACATCGTAATCTTTTGCCTGTAGCTTGACATGTAATGGAACACATATGTTCTGTGTTTTGGTCATTTGGGGTCTGGCTTGGCATGGGTCCCTGCTGAGGATATTATGGAGGTAGGAACAGGACCCCTGCCCTGTCAGCTTGTGGGGCACTTTGGGGGGGAAGGGAGAAGGATCCCTGCTATGACAGCCTCACATACAATTCATGCCTCCCACAAACACAGTTCATGCCGGTTCTGTCCACCACCCCACACACCATTAATGCCACCAGCCCTTCAATTAATGAGCCCCCACAATTAATAGTGGCGGCTCCCTCCATCCCCCGCCTCAGGGCTGCTGTAGCTGCCCCCTGCTCTGCTGGGGCTCAAGGATTCTTAAGGGCATGTTCTATTTCAGTTGTAGGTCTCTGGTTCCTCACCTTCAGGGAGCAGTGAGAAGCAAGCAGAGAAGCTGCCCAGCAGCCAGTAGGGGATTTCAGTTAGGGGGAAGGGAGAAGAGGGAAAGAGTTGCTCAGGTGAACCAATATCTTATCCACAGCAGGGGATGGGGTCACATAAAAAGCCCAGCAACTCAGAGTTGGCTTATGCACCTCTTCCCAGACTTCCCCTTCCCAAATAATGGATGAGCTCAGTTCCCCCCTCTGCCCAAAATCTATTGGCAGCTCCTTCCTTCCCTCCCACAATCCTTCCTGTTCCGTAACAGTAAGGGGAGCTGCTGGAAAGGAGTAAGGGGCCCGGAAGTGCTGCAACAGCAGGAGCATGCCACCCCCTGCCACACCTATTTGGAACACAATGCCTTGGGGCAAGAACGTGGAACTGGCTCCAGAGTTGAATGTATCACATTCAACAGTGCTGCTGAGAACTCTGTGCACAGGCCTGGCACCTCTGGAAATCAGACCAGTTAAGTGCCTAATTTTGGAACTCAAGTTGCAAAAGTTGGTCATGTTGGGATCAATTTTCTGGACCATCAGAGCTATCCCCAGGAGTTGCTGACTTCAGTTAGTGTGGCTCTAGGAAGTCTTGCTAAGGTCCAGTAGCTTCTAGTTTATTCCTAATTTTGGAGAAAGCTGATTGATATGGTTCTTTTCGCTTTTCCTCTGCTCATGCTGTGTGAGAATTGGTTTAAAATGAGTGATGAGAGAATCGCAAATGTTTCAAAGCTTTGGCTGGAGAAATCACCCCAAAATGTTAATGTTGAAGGGCTAATCCCAGAGCCAGTGTAATCAGAAGTTGCTGGGGTTTTTTCAGAACTAGGCTGGAAATTTGGAAAGAAAAGGACTTTTTGTTGAGATTTTCCTATACTTCCTATTTCCAGGCTAGAAAACTACATGAACAGCCTTTCTCACTGTCACAATGACATCTGTTGACCCAAATGCTTACTGTAACAAAAGAGTGTAGCCACTTATTATTAGAGGGTAATCATTAGATATGATGCCATCAAATTAACTCTTATTTTGCTTGTGTATGATCTCAGGACTAAGAGTTGTCTTCCTGATACTTCTAAGATGTTACAAGAACATATTTCATAGGTGCTAACTTTAGACTTCTTCCCTGTTTAATTACTATTACTTGGATTATCAACAAAACGTGAGGAGGGAAATTGATGAAAACTAGTTTTATTCCATACATCTAACACAAACTATGGGTTCTATACAGGTAACACATAGTATTATGAACAGGGTGTGTAAACAATATATGGAATAAAATATAAGAATACACACATGATACAATGTTGTTATGATACATATAATGATGTTGGGGGGGGGTTCTTTGTTTTTGAGAACTATTCTGTTACAATACCATATCAGTCTTAAGCTTTAAGGAAAGATCTTACCAAAAGCCACCCTCCAGAGGCTCATTTCCTCCAGTGATCTCAAGAGAAAGCAAATAAACTACAAATCCCCAGTCTGGAAATCTTTTTTTTTTTTTTCCTCCACCAGTGACTCTGAGCAACCATCGACACAACTTCCAGTGTTAGACACCCAAGCCAGAGTAAACGCACAACCTTCCAGTGTGGCCTCCAACTGCCAAGTTAGGGGGCAACCACATCCGTCCAGTGTGGTTTCCAACCCTTGAGACCAGAGCCAGTGTAAACACACTGTCTTTCAGCTTGCCTTCCAATCCATAACTGATTCTGGATCAGAGGTGGGGACATCAAGGAAAAAGATATGTTAGAAGGTTCATCACTAAGCTGCCATAGAGACACTATTTAAATTCTGTGACCCCCTGAAGACCGTTCTCATGAAATCTCAGAAGTTCTTTTCCTAGCTGGAACTAGGAAATGCCAAACTCCTTATAAGAAAAAATACTGTATTCCTCTAGAAGACCATAGTTTGAGTGGTTGAGAACTTCACTGTAAAAATATTCTACTATTGTTTAATGAAAGGGTGTACTATAGAAATTGGGGGGTGGAGGGGACAGCTGACTTTTTTTTTTTTTTACCCTTTTAGGTTCCATTCAAATTTTGTGTGAAGATTCTTATTTTAACTATTTTCCCCCAAGCTCTCCCCCCGCCACACACACACAATCTCCTTAAAAATGTTATAAAAGGCACTTGGAGAAAAGCTGTGGGGTGGGGTTCAGTCACTCTTTGCTGAGAGGGAAAGTACAAAATTGATAGAGAAAGGAATTATATTTTCCAGCTTTTAAAGGGGGGCAAGGGCATTGCAAACAATTGAGATTAAATAGAAAATTAAACTATAACAGAGTACTTGACAGCCTCTCTTCTGCATTGATCAGAATGTGCTGCACAAGCTAAAAGAGGGGGCAAGAGGGTAATCTTTGCTCTGCTGTTTATTTTTAATATGATCATGTTTTTGGCTCCCAACTACATCTGACTCCTGAATAAATGCTGCTTGTATCATTCAGAAACACACCTCATTATCTCATGTTAAATGTTTAGCTGCTAGAAAACCAACTGTGGTGAATAGTATGCCTCTGAAGTTTATGGCATACAGGAAAGATTTAAGATCAGGATATATTTTCAGTTAATGACAATACTGTGTGCTAATCCATTATTATGCCTCTTATCTTGTTCTTAGTCATAAATATTTTGTCACTTCACCTTTACCGCAGATCTGTATTGGGAGCTACGTTTTACACAACAGATTTAGCTATTATTGCTCTACTGTTTATTTCAAATGTGCTAACTTGTGCGTATTTGGCAAAATAGTCTAATAAAACATATAAACAGGGGTGAAGATCAATGGGCATTTTTTAAGCATTCCTCACATGGAAAATGGAGGCTGGTTTGAAAGCCATAGTGCTTAATTTGGGGAAGCAGGGAGTTAGTTTTAGTTCTCTGAGTCTTGTTTTCAGGAACTGAAAAGCTAGATCCAGGTTTCAATGCATCACTCTTGAAGCATTGAACAAAATCATTCTTTGTTCTTCAGTGAAACTTATCTGCAGAGGAGCTGCATTACTTCCTGTGAAATACAGCCTTGCAGATGTGCTTTGCTAGGAGTCACTCTGCTTCTGCTTCCTTTGGTCGAGTCGTCAAGAATAGGCACTTTGTGCTAGAGTGAAAATGATGCTGCATTGCCTGTTCCCAGCTGAGATCGAGCCCTTCTCCCCAAATGACCATGACTTCCCGCTAGTTATTCTGTTGTTTGTTTATTTGCAGTGAAATGGAATATCACTCACTCAAACCAAAGCCTCACCCATTCAGATCTTGGAACAACAGGCAGCAGATTCTCAAGCAAGTGCAATCTGAACTAATAATATAAATACATTAAACTAGAAAATATGTAAGGGAACTTGTCAAGGACTGCTGGGACTGTGAATGTGCTATGCAATAATTAAATAGTTTAGCTCAGAAAAGCCTGAGATTAGGGTTCAGGTGGAAGCTTGTCCCATTTTTAAGAAGCCAGAAAATATGACAATTAATTGCAGAAAATTAAGGCTTTAAGTGGTTAGGTTATATAAACCAGAATAGAAATTGATTTCATAATGGTGCTTTGCATACTCAAAGAATTGCTAAGTGCTTTATGGTTTAAATACTGGTAGTACAGTAATTGTGTGGTTAAACGAATCAGCTGTTATGCTCTGAACAATAGTTCACCAGGTCTTTGAGATCAGCTTGGGCTAAATTTTGCCCTCCTGCATCGATGTTTCACTTACCGTCACTGTTTTAAGGTCATGGCCGTGTTGTGCTAGGTGCTGTACAAACAGAAGTAGACAAAAAGTTCCTCTCCCAAAGAATTAACAGTCTACGAAAATAAGCAACATACAGAGGGTGGGAGACAGTCAGCTACATACACGTGTTCCTATAGTTTATGTAATTACAAAACATTCAGTTAAATAAAAACTGAATTACTCCACTTGCCATTAAGCATTGTCTCGTTTCTTCCAGAGGTTATGGCAGAAGTGGATCTAGAGGCGGAGAGGAAAGGGTAATGACTCTGATTATAAATTCAGGGCGGTATGTGAATGTAGTATGGGAGTGGGGGTGGTAAGGAAATGAGATGATCCAAACAGTAATTAGTTCTCTGTCCTCCTCTGTAAATACGATCAGGACCTCTGGCAGTTCTGCATCCTGCCCTTGGTTTCACCATGGGCCGCTACTATTGAGTGTGCTATTTCATTTTCCTCCATTCTGGTTCCTTACGCAAAGGTAGGGCTCCTTCGGGAGTGGGTTCCAGATTGGTGGCCCAGCTTGTTGAGAAGGCTTCTGTTCTCTTATGTCTGTGCCTGGGTTACAGCAAGCCTAGTGCCTTGTGTTCATAGTTATTATGAAAACCTCGTGAACAATGGTGGCCTGTGACGTAATATGTGCCTGTCCTGTTGAGGGCTTTTTTGCTGAGCATTAGTGCTGGATTAAAGAGTTTTGGGGCCTTGTGCGCTATGGCAATTGGGGTGCCCCCCACACCTTCCTTAACCCTGGGGGAGAGAGGACTCAGGTCCTGACCCTGGGGGGTGAGAGGCCCTGGGGAGGGGGTTGGAGAGTGAGTCCCTTTCTCACTCAACCCCCAGCAATGCCTGTGCGATGGGGCTGGCCTGACTCTCTGCTCCGGGCCATTTGTTCTCACCACAGCATGCAGACAGAGGCTTCCCACTATTCTGCCCTTCCACCTTCCAGGCCCTGGATTGTTTTGCTCCTGTATGTTTTTGGATTTGTTTCTCCTCCTCCCAGTAGTCGGGGGGGCCCCACTGAAATGGAGGCCCTGTGGAAGTGCACCTAGTGCACATTGGTTAATCTGGGCCTGCTGTGCAAGGCCACAAACTAGCAGTATTTCAGACTAGTCTAAGTGGCATGCTGTTCCTAAAAATCAAGTGAGATATGTACTTCACTGATTAAGATGCCACACATTTCTGCATTTTCTACTACATAATATTACAATGTGTACCAGCCAGGCATTATACTTGCAACATTGACTATAGTTAAGCTGCATGTAAAAAAGTTTTGGACAAAGTTTTGTGTACACACTGGCAAGTTGGAGCTAACTTCTGTGGTTAGTGTTCTCAAATGTTCAGAAATATTTTCCTTGGCCTTCAGAGGAAATCTGGCAATTTTCAGACAAAATGAATTTCCCAAACCAAAGTTACAGGGAAGCTAAAATACAACTTCATAATAGAAGCTGATTGCAACCATTATGAAGAATTATGAAAGAAAATAATGCAAAAATACAGGTACAGGGTTGTAACTGTGCCTTTGTGAGTCACAACCCAGGATGCCAAATTCAGGACAAACTGCTGAGAAATAGGGCAGATATACCCCAAGACTGGTGGCTAATTCCCCAAACCAGCAAAAGTAAACCTCTGTCTCACCACACTGGCTAACAAGAAGTCATAAAAGCAGTTTCCTTAGGCATACCAGTCCTTGTATCACCACCAAAAACACTGGATATAAAGATGAGTGTTTCTTTAAAACCAGTCTCTTCAAATAAAAGGTTCTTCTGATCCCAAAGGACCAGCCACACACCCAGGTCAATATATAATAGGGTTACCATACTTAACAAATAAAAAAAGAGGACCCTCCACGGGGTCCTGCCCCGCCCATTTCCCACCCCAGCTCCCCCCAACCCCGCCCTAACTCCGCCCCCTCCTCCCTCCCACTCCCAGCCATGCGGAAAGGGCTGCCCGAGCGCTACCGGCTTCACGGTTTGCCGGGCAGCCCCCAGACCCTGCGCCCCCGGCTGGCGCTTCCCCAGCGCAGCTGGAGCCCAAGAGGGGAAGCGCCCAGC